>NC_081764.1:34342988-34347988 GCF_963082965.1 Carassius carassius | reverse complement strand
CACACACACACACACACACACACACACACACCACACACACTCACACACACACACACACACCACACACACACCACACACACACACACACACACACACACACACACACACACCACACACACTCACACACACACACACACACACACACACACACACACACACCACACACACACACACACACACCACACACATTCACACACACACACACACACACACACACACCACACACACACACACACTCACACACACACTGTCCATCAACACTGACCACATTATATTTTCATTGCATTTTAACATGTTAAAGTCGACATGAACTCAGAACTGACCCCATTTTCTCATTAATTCATGTTCCTGAATGATTCTTCATCGGTGATGTTTATGGCAAAGAAAATAAGTTTATTTCATCAGAATGCAATAAGTGTTGACACATCTCTACTTTTTTTCCAACAATCTGTCATGTAGACTTTTTATTATCCAATCAATGCTTTGTGTCAATTAATAAAAAATATATATAATATGAATAATATAAATTATGAAGTTTCTCAATTGTATTTATCAGTAAATTGAATATTTATAAAATTAACAGTTAAGTATTATTTATATACTTTCATAGTATTTATTCATATTTTGTATTAGCTTTATTTTTATTATTTTATTAGTAATTTTTGGTGCTTTTGCCATTCCTTTTTTCCCCACTATTTAGCTTTTTTATATATATTTAAACACATTTAAAATGTTTTATTTAATATTTATTTTTTGCTTTATTTAAATAACATAAACAGTGTTCAGTAGCTGTAGCTTTAGTTAACTGTAACAACACTAATGTCAAAAATAATAATGTTTCCAGTTTCAGATTGCATATCTCTACATGAGTAATTAAATGTAAGTGAATGAGTGATTTGGTCATGTGACCCTTTATACACATACGATGCAGATGCACTTAAGATGCTTATAGATGCACGATGTTCAGGTTTTATCCATGTAGCTGCAGAAAAAGAGACCCAGCTAATACTCAATAATGAATGGTTTGATGTGTGTGTCCAGGGTCTGGCGATGCTCTGTGAGACCGTGGAGGAGTGCTGGGACCACGAGGCCGAGGCGCGTCTGTCTGCGGGGTGTGTGGAGGAGCGCATCCTCTCAATGCAGCGCATCACCAGCCTCATCGCCCCCGACGACATCCTCTCCGTCGTCACCATGGTTACCAACCTGGACTTCCCCCCTAAAGAATCCAGCCTATGATGCTGTTCTCTCGGCCAATCAGAGCACAGCGTGTGCGAGAGAAAACCGTACTCGAGCTAAAAGAGCGCGGGGATAATTCAACGACTCACACTTACACACGGAGGAACTCACCAGATCAAACACACACGGATGTCTCCGTCTGCACCAAAACCTCTTTTATGCATAAACGAAAGACTTTTGTGTTTTCTATGAACAGCAGCTCTTATGATTTTAGTATAAAATAGGGTGAAACTCTGGACTGCGTTTGCCGTTTCTTTTCTTCGAATCATTACAGTCTTGCCAATACGGGACACGGATTCTTGAGGAATTATGCTGAAATAACCATGAACCTCCCTAAACAGGTATACCTCATCTTGATTTCTTGTGCTTTTTTCTGAACAGCGGCTACGGAGGCGAGACGAGTCGCTGTAACACGCTTGTGTTTCTGCCTTTAGCTTCTCTGCTTCATCTCATGGCAGCCTTCACTGCTCTTTCTGAAGGGGTCGTATCATGAGGAGTCAACGCTCGCTCCACTGAATCACAGAAACCAGGGGCCAATATTAACTCTGCCAATGGTGGAGGATTTCGGACAGTTTACCGCTCATGCAACTCTATTTTTGCAACACAGTTTAGTAACACATATGCAAAATGAGCCTCCATATTCATCTAACCGCACCTGATGCATTGTGTTTGTTCATATTTATCTTTTAGTGGATTTATATGAGAAATAATCCAGCAATTTGAGTGATGGAGAGTTCATTTGACACGTTTCTGATGTGGTCTAGATTAACATCAGTGGATTAACATGTTAAAATCTGTTTCATGTTGAGAAACTAGTGCCACTGAGCCACGATGTCAAACTATGGAAGCTTAAAAAAAATGTACAAGGTAATAGCAACTTTTTATCTCATGATACAGATTCACTTTTTTTAAATCCTGAGTTTATATCTTGCAATTCAGACTGTTTATTTTGATATTCACATTTTGCATGATAAAAACTGAGAATTGTGAATTTTTCTTGCAGTTCAGAGTAAAATCTTGCAATATATCTTGCCATTTTTTTTTGAGTTTACATTTTGTATTTTCTTTCATTTCCACCATAAATTCCACAACAAAAAATAAAAAGCCATTGCAACTTTTTTCTTGCAGTTGCAACTTTACATTAGAATTCTGAAAGAAAAAGTATTAGTATTATAACTCGCCCGCTGTAAATTGCAAGAAAAAAAAGTCAGAATTTCAGTTTATATCTCGCAATTTCTATCAAAAAAAAAAAAGTCAAAATTGCAAGAAAAGGTTGCAATTATCTAAATTTAGTTTTTAATCCCGTGGCTGAAATAAGCTTCCAAATCAAACAATCTGAACACCAGCAGAAATAATGAGAGTACAGTGTGAAAGTTTGAGCTGTTAGGAATGACATTATTATCAGTCTGTCTCAATGTGATGTATTTTTACAGAGACTCTTGTTGCAGGATGGAGCTGTTAAAAACTAAATTGGACAATTATATACTCATTTCACATCAGAAGACATTTAGCAAAAATCAACTGCTTAACATTAGAAGTTGACCTTGAAGCGAAGGCTCCTTTACTGACGGTGTTTACACACAGCTGCATCTTTCAGGCTGTAAATCTGTCTCAACGCCACGTTCTCCTCCTCTCTGTCTCTCTTCATCTCTGTCTGAAGCACTACAGCAGTATTCAGGGACTTACAGCAATTATGCAACCAACACGCAGCAGCGATCGCAACTGTAGCATACAGTCTCAACCGCTTCTATTTATTTCATTAATAATGTGACAAACTCTCGGTACTGTGAAGACAAACCTGGTTATTATTTGCCTGAATGTGTTTGATGACAAACCGAGTGTGTTGGGTGAGAAGTAAGTTTGTAAAAGACATTTCAGATCAATCTGTAGTTCCCCCGAACACACACATGTACAGCAAACGAATAATGTAAATATGATTGTTGGTTTTAATTTATTAGACTAGCATGATGTTGCTCTGTTCTTTTCGGTGTCACTAATCAAAAACAGTCCTTTATAAAGAAATTATTCCAGAAGATTGTACTGCGGGGTATTTTATATTTGATACTTTTTCTTGTCTTAATGTTTGCAGGCTCAAACTCGCTGATTATGCATGTGATTCTCTTTTTTTAATTATAAAGAAATTTTTGTTATACTAATTTTCCATTAATGAATGATGATGATCTGATGAACTTATTCACTACCTTTAAATCATCATGAAATCTTCTCGAGCCTGTATAAATGTTTCTTCCACACAAAAAGGTATGCCATTTCATAAAAACACTGATTTATAAAGAAATAAAAAATGGTTATATATATATGTATATAGTTCAATGCCTTTTCAGTTAATTATGTAAATATACAAATATATATATATTTATGGAACTAATTCAAAAGGAATTAAAATAAACTATAGAAATGCAAGCTTGTTAATGGGTGTTACTTTTGGATGCAACTGCAATAATGTTGTACAACATCCTTCAGGGGCCAGAAAATTCTTTGAGACAAAGAAAGAACAAATTAGCAAACATATTTTGGCTACATTATTATATAACTTTTTTTTACTATTGCAAAAAAATAAATAAAAAATATATATATATATACACACATACATTTAAATATACAGAAAGCATATTTCAGCACGTAAAGCATGCAGCAGTGTTCAGCCGAGATCGCCCACTGTTTGACGTCTGTGGGGCATTGTGGGTACTTCTGCAGCGCCTCCATCACCTGACCGTGTTCCAGCATCAGACGCATCAGCTGATACTCACACTGAACCTTACACACACCTGAGTCCACCGGACGCACCAGCTCCAGCTGCAGCAGATGCTCAAACGCCTGAACACACACACACACACACACACACACACACACACACAGATGTGCATGCACACACACACACACACAGATGTGAACATGCACACACACACAGATGTACATGCACACACACACACACACACAGATGTGAACATGCACACACACAAACACACACAGATGTGAACATGCACACACACACAGATGTGCATGCACACACACAGATGTGAACATGCACACACACACAGATGTAAGCACACACAAACAGATGTGCACACACACACACGCACGCGCACACACACACACACACACACACACAGATGTGAACATGCACACACACACAGATGTGAACATGCACACACACACACACACACCGATGTAAGCACACACAAACAGATGTGCACGCACACACACACACAGATGTGAACATGCACACACACACAGATGTGCATGCACACACACACACACAGATGTGAACATGCACACACACACACACACAGATGTGAACATGCACACACACACAGATGTGCATGCACACACACACACAGATGTGAACATGCACACACACACACACACACCGATGTAAGCACACACAAACAGATGTGCACGCACACACACACACACACAGATGTGAACATGCACACACACACAGATGTGCACGCACACACACACACACACACACACACACAGATGTGAACATGCACACACACACAGATGTGCATGCACACACACACACACACACAGATGTGAACATGCACACACACACACACACAGATGTGCATGTACACACACACACACACACACAGATGTGAACATGCACACACACACACACACACACACACACAGATGTGCGCACACACACCGATGTAAGCACACACAAACAGATGTGCATGCACACACACACACACAGATGTGAACATGCACACACACACAGATTTGAACATGCACACACA